>NC_061785.1:20367169-20391448 GCF_022458985.1 Mugil cephalus
GCCGTCCGATACATTTGTTGCCGCAGAGATACAGAAAAACAAAAGTCAGTGGTGAGTGCTGAACCATTCATCCTTTAAAATTGATCTAATTATAGATATTTTAGAAAATGTATTTGTAATTATTACAAAATACAAATTTATTTGTATGTCTAACCTACCTGCAGGACTGCCTCTGTAGCCTGGTGTAACAGATGTTCAGGTGCAATAGTTTCATGGGACGAGGGGGATATGTTGCGACCTTACAATAGTCTCCTGCCAACGATATGCTCACAGGGATCGAGCAGGTAATTTTGTGTATAATCGACAGTACGTGCTACACTGTGTCAGCATAATATTTGCTCAACACAGCATTTTTTTTTTTTTTTTTAATTCTCAATTGGACTTCACTCTGCAAATTCCTCTGACCCAGCCAACGGCGAGCCCTGGAGTACGATCACAACCAGTACATGGGGGGGGGGGGGGGGGGGGGCTCTTTTCAGCGAGAACTAACAACAACCCCCCTGTTCAGAAGGTGATGCCAGATTTATATCCACTTGTGTTAATTGAGGCATAAAAAAGCTTGAAACTGACGCCACATTTGTCCCGTCACATCTCAATGAGGCAGAAATAAAGTGTATCCTGAACAATTTCACCAAAGAGATTGTCGGTAGGATCGCAGGGAGGGTTGGCTTTCCTAGCATTACTCACAGAACCGACCCTGTAAAAGGTAAGACACTGGACATACACTACTTTAAAACTGACTGGGCATTTACAGGAAGATGCAAGCCAAGTAAGAGTGCCAAAGCCTTGTAAATTATTAAATATGTATTCAAGTAGTTCTCCTCATCCTTCTGATTTGGTACTAATTTATTTATAGCTCCCAATGCAACAATGACATATGTGTATAACTGTTTTTTGTCCTCCTTTTATACTTTAAGGCTGGAATTTTCAAGAGTCAATACAATCAGATGATAAGTTTGAAAGGCAGAAGGAGAGGAGATCCTGGGGCCGATGAAGATGCAGCCTTAGCAAAAATAGAATAATGTAAAATATTCTGTTGGTGAGCATTAATTTCGAACGCAAGCTTTTGTGGAGAGACGCTGAAGGCCCACATAATAGCAATTTGTAACGTTAAATGTGTTTGAATATTTTTAGAATGTTATCAGTTAACGTTTCCTTGCAGTCAGACAGTCCCTCAATGATTGGAAACAAATTGTGATGTGTGAGTCCATGCTTTCTTCATAGCCCTGCAACGGTGACACAACATGGAATTGTTGTGTCTAACCCAAGCCTGACAACAAGGCAAACCAGGGTTTTTTTATATTTATTTTCATTCGATACATTGCTTGGTTTTGCAGAATTACACTCCCATATTCCACTCACATCATTTGGGTTTGGAGCCCAACAAATTGAAGAAATCCACGTAAATGTCCCTTCATTAATACTGAGTAGTTCTACCCCAAGAAAATAATATTACCAAGCACGTATGAAATAATCTACTGAAATACCCAGAGTAGGAAAAAAGTTGTCTGATACATCATTACACACCAAACCCACTGTTTTCATTTATAGGGTCACGCTCATGAAAGAGTTAGAAATTGCTTTATAGTCCAATCGAAGGCTGGACTGTAAACATAGGGGCTAAATAGTGTCTAGTGAGTGATTATTACTATGGGTACTAATGCGGCAGGAGCTATTAGATTTAAAAGTTTTCCCACTTTGTAATCCTCAGTAGGAACTGAGCAGCATATTAATACCTGACCAAAGAAACCATTCTGTAATCTATATTTTTGCAAATAATGTGTATTAATTGTGTAGAATTTAAAAACTTCTTTAAAAAGAAAACCTGTTTCATCAAATAATGTACTTAAAACCTTTGAAGACATGCTTAACACCTGTGGTACTCACTGTTTTAAATATTTTTGTATTGACATAGTGAACTGATATAACATTCTGATTATTGAAAAAAAGGACATTTAATTTTAAGATTGATGATTTTATTATAATACATTGTCAACACAGGTAACCAACAGTGAATAGAATAATTTAAAAACTTTCCTTCATTTAACTGGATTCGTTAAAAAATTTCTTATTTGAAAAGAACAAAATGCTCTTGATTGCTTTACCAGTTATAAAATGTAAACTTCTTCAAAAAAACCTCATGTGAAGATTTGTTTTCATTACCTTTAATGTAAGAACTATAAATCAGAGGTACCGAGAGATTTCATCACGGCTGTCACTACTGTGGGACAACCGCCGCCCTACAACAACACAGACAAACAGAGACATTGAGGTTATGGGGACAGTGAAAAGACAGGAATAGAGACAAGAAAAACATGGTGAATCTGTTCTGTAGAACTACTGCAGGAGAAGGTAGATCCCCCACTGACTTTTCAATGAATAATCCAAATCTTGAAGTCTTGAAAATGACCTGGACATCTAAACAGGCCGATTTACTCCCACTCATTGTTACAGCAGCTACCTGGAACCAATATGTGTCTGTAACAAAATCAGTTTTAAAATCCGTGCCAAAAAGGTTTCAGAAAAACTGATAGATGGGATTTTTCTTCACCTCTCGAAGGTCCATGGTATTAGTGCAGATGTTCTGTGAATCAGAAACATTCCCACAGCTTCCACTTCCTGATTTCTAGGATCTCGAATAGAGATCCATCCGGCTTTACTGACGCCTACAAGAATCACAAGAAACAGCTTTTTGTGGATTATCAATTGATGACTTACATTGCGCTTGCTATAAAGAGCAAACCTATGCAACAAACAACAAAAGCTAGATATAACTTACCTCTTCTTTTGGGGTCCATTCTCCCAACCAGCCACCCACCCTGGGCTGCCAATTGGAAAGGGTCTGGGAATTTGTGCTATTCCAGCCCACACAGCACTGGATTTAATTGTGGCACCCATAGCCATCATGGTGGTATATAACTACAATAGTATTATTTGCCATTTAGTACAGCACATGTTCCAGAAGTGTAGTGAAAACTGTCTGTGTGTTATTCTAATAAGAAAGGCTGGTTTATTGTTAAAAACATGTTGTTGTCTATGTAGGGCTGCGGTATCTAACTTCTACCAGGCAGAGGGGCCTCGTTCGCTAACACTGGTATTCGGGGACAAGGGAAATTCACGCTGGAATAACTTCAGAGGAACGAGGACACACTTGAAGTGTGAAGCAAGTTTGTGCGTGTGGTGGCCGAACTGTGATGGTAAAATGCATATTTTTGCTCTTTGGAGGTAAGGTTGGAGTTGGAATTGGGTAATTGATATGTGAATATCTTATGTGTGAGTTTATGATCCCGGTTGGACTTTATGCAGTATTGTTTATGAACGTTGTTCTTGATTAGCCAATGTACCCTACAGTAACGGCTATTCCAGTTGCCACTACTGGTTGCCTATTTACCAAGCGCGCGAGCGGGAGACTTGATAAGAAGAGCCCGGTGTAAAGAGCCGGAGTGCTCGAGTACCAGTTCATAGATAAATGTCTAAATACGAGCTTTAAATAGATCCATAATTACTTTTGATTAATTTGACAGTGTTTAATAGACAGGGATTGGCTGACTGTGTGTTGGAAAACAAGTTAATAATTGAATGTAACATGAAAAAACTGTTCTGGAATAACAATGCAACAGATATGATGATTGATGGATGTTGGACAGATGTTCATAATTTTTCTGTGTAAAGAATATCGAATACCGTTCAGGAACTGAGACCACACTTGAGTGTGAAGCTACTGTGTGTGTGTGGCCACTGTGATTGTAAAAAGTTCAAGATTTTTTGCTCTTTTGCACTTTCAAATTAAAGTGTAGTGGAGGGCAAACTTCACTCTGCACGACTCAACATAGCTGAGCTCACTGCTTCATCCAGTTATAAAACTGCATATTAGACTGGTATTTGCTTAAGCAAAATGCTCACAACACCCAAAAATTTTTCTCAAAACTATTTACAAGTCCGAATGCCAAGGAACACCTTCCACTCACTGATTTTTGTACTGTTTCTGTAAGGAGGATGAAAGGTATTTTTAGAGCAAAATCTACAGTATATAATGTCCGAGACTGAGACCGGGCCGAGCACAGCCAAAACCAAAACTGACAACACCAGACTGGACCCAGACGGAGCCCTGCTTACTCACCATTGGACCTCCAGAGTCCCCCTGAAAAGATGGAAAGAGCACGGTGTGAATTTTACAAACTCCACACCACATTTACCACGAGGAGAGACAAATAATGAAAAATAAAGCAGCCCACCTCACATGAGTCTTTGCTTTCTGCCAGAACACCAGCACAGATCATGTTGTCTGTGACTGTGCCCACACCATTCAGACAGTCACACTGCCTGTTTCCTACAACTGGTACCTCCACTTCTTGGAGAGTTTCAGAGAATGGTAAAGAAACTAAGGAGGAGGAAATACATGGGAAACATTTTTCACATGTAGGTACAGATTACAGTGTTGCGTTTAAATGGGTTAATAAGGCCTTCAGCCTGTGTATAGCCTTGGGAAGAATCAGGAAGAGTGTTACTTCTGTTAACTCACCATATAAGGAGTTGTCTTTCGCTTTGTTACAGCTTGCTCACAGATTAGGACACATCACACCCTCATATCCCCACATGCTGGAAACCAAATAAAACTAATTGGCTATACATAGAAACTCACTGACACATGAGAGGCAGTACTCCTCCCCATTAGGTGTCTAGGTAGAATAAGGTCACTGTACGTCCCTGAAGTGGGGCTTTTGGTTCTTTTTAAGGTGAACTGCACTGAAATCAATATCTATTCTCTGTGTACCAAATAAATATCCAAAACGTGAGAAATTGTCACGTGATTTGTGTGTAGGTGAACAACCCTTTCCAAACGGTATAAAGATCCTGGGCTGAAGGAGAGGAAAATATCCTCCTTCGACAAATTGGGGGCTCGTCCGGGATACCAGGAAAGGAATGTAGTTACACTGGAGGAGCATCTCTTACAGTCAGCAGCTGCAACTAAGTAAAAGGTGAGCAGAAAACCTCTTAACCAAATTTCTGCATGGCTTATGAGACATTTCGTGGCTGTAAGAGTATGATTCAACAGTATTACTGTTTGTAAGAATAAAACACAGAGAATACATACGGATTAGTCATATAAAAGACCAGAGAAGGGTTTAGAAGGTCCCCTCATCCAGATAGTCAGGCTGGATATTGCCTGATTGTCTGGATGTAAAAGTTGCCCTCTGAGTTTATGGGAAAAGAAGAGAAAAGAAGATAAGATAAGAAAAAGGGCCGACTAGCACGGTTTAAAGGGCAGAGGGGTCTGATCAGCCCCCAAAAAGGATTGCAGTCTCGGAGTTTAGGGTTTAGAAGGTCCCCTTTGTCTAAATATTTAGGCTTGTAGATCGCCTATGTATTCAGAGAATAGAAGCTGCCACTCCGAACACCCTGTAGATCAGACTAGGAGTTAGGGTTTAAAAGGTCTCCCTTTGTCAGAATATCTAGGCTGGTCGATCGCCTAGGTACTCAGACAATTAAAGCTACCACTCTGAGTGTCTGAGTAGATAAGACTAGGAGTTAGGGTTTAAAATGTCCCCCTTTGTCTGAATATTTAGGCTTGTTGATCGCCTGGGTACTCAGACAATAAAAGCTACCACTGTGAGTGTCTTGAGTAGATGAGACTAGGAGTTAGGGTTTAAAAGGCCTCCCTTTGTTTGAATACTTAGGCATATGGATCCCCTGGGTGTTCAAAGAAAAAAAGCTGCCACTCCGAACGCTCAAGTAGAACAGACTAGGAGTTAGGGTTTAAAATGTCACCCATTGTCTGAATATTTAAGCATGTGGATCCCCTGGGTATTCAGAGAATAAAAGCTACCACTCAGAATGTCTGAGTAGATAGATAGATTACTTCATTCATCCCCAAAGGGAAATGAGGTAAGGGAGTAGGAGTGGGAGAAGTACAGGAGAAGAATTTATTTATTTATTTATTTATTTATTTATTTTTTTTTTTTTTTTCTTGTTTTTGTCTGCATTTGTCTGCATAGTTGAACCCCCACAGGGTGTCAACATTATATGAGGTTCATGCAGTTATATTCTTGCAGCTGAAAGCTTTATTACTTCAGTGCGTGAGTGTGACCACCCACCAGCCCTCCCTGAGAACTGTCCTGTTGACTTTATTGAGTGTAGTGACCTTGTGTGGCAGGGAGGGCAGTGCTACACCTCAGTGAATAGAGGGGGGGAACAAAGGAAAGAAAATATGTGGAAGGATGGACAGTGGAGGAGATTGATTGTGGTGCTAGTAGGAACTAGTGGAGTACGGGTTCTGTGCTTCCCAAGTCACCTCACTCAAGTATGACTGGGTACAGTCATCTCTGGAGAGATGAGAGAGTCCAGGGGGGTAAGGGTGTCCCAATGGAAGGAGAGAAATCGCCATAGGGCACGTAGTGACAGAGTGAAAGCGAAAATCCAGCCCTTAATAGCCGGGACTCATCAATTCTTTTTGATGTGATCCAGCACGGGCTGGCAGGTGACAACACACATGCATGTGGGCATTCCCTAAAATATGAGTGAGACCATTACCAGGGCCCAGAGTCAGGTCAGAAGCCCCAGCGCCCGAGAACCTCCACCCCAGTGTGGGGCGCATGGGTGACAGGACCAGAAGAACCACCGTAGCCACGGGGCAAAGCCACACCCCAGCGCAGATGGCGAGCGACGACCAACACCCAGACCCGCCAAGCAAGCACAAGTCGGTGCAGGCCAGAGGCAGCTCCCCATACCCCCCAACACCCCCAGCCCACTGCAGCCCGTCACCCACCGCCGCCAACACCCCCCCCAAAGACCCACACCCCCGCCCGCAGGCAGCCATGGACACCTCTCCAGCCGAGAGGACCCCCCCAGGAGCCCAGCAAAGCCCCCGCAGACGGGCACCACCCGAGCGCCAAACCAGGGACGGGCCAACCGAGCAGGGGGGCCAAAGGTGCCGGCCCGGTGCCCTGGCGCACCCAGGCCAGGGAGACCACGGAACAGGGAACCCCCATCCGCCAGGGAGAGACCCAGCCCCCATCGAAGGGAGAGGGAGAGCACCAAGCCACCACCCGAACCAGTCGATACCGGAACAACCGGGCACCCAAGGGAGCCGCCACGAACCCGTCGCCACGCAGGCACCGGGAGACAAAGCCAGGCCAAGAGGACACCAGAGAACCTAGGTAGGTACCCCTACCAACCGCCGTGGGGCCACAGACCGCCAGCCCAAGATCCCCTGCTAGCGGAGGACCAGGCCCCCCAAGCCATGCCAAGGATAATGAAAAGTGACAGTGTCCTATTACTGTGCTTCCTCATTCCCTGATGAGGAAGCAAGGCCCCTACACCGTGACCCTGTGACCTGGATGTGTGTGGTGCATTAAGACAGGGGGCAAACAGGAGGGTCAGGTGGGTCAGAGGACTGCAGCCTGCCCTGACCCTGACCGATCCTGGGTGGACCCCTAAGGTGAGGTGCATTAAAAACTTGGGATGGGTGTGTGTGGTGTAATCTAGCCTTGGTTGTAATGAGCGACATAGTGTATGGTGGAGTGTGAGGTGAGTGTAATTTAGGAGGCAGGCAAGTGAGGGCCAAGTCCCTGGCAGCAGGGCCGAGGCGCAACAGCAGCCCATGGGACCCACAGACAGGGCGAGGGCCCCCAGGACTCAGGAAGTCCCCCGACCAGACCCGCCCCCAGCACAGCAACCAGGATGTGACAGACCCCCAGAAATCCCAAAGAACCAACACCGACCAGCCGAGGAATGGCATCACTAACCCCCATCCACCCCCCGCGGTGGCAGGGTGCCCCCCAGGCGACGAGACCCCACCCCCCGCAGCCCCCCCAGCCCAGCGCGACGGAGCGACCGGACATGCCAGGGTGGTATTCAGGCAGCCCCCCCACACCCTCCGGCTCCGACCCCAAGGCGCCGGGGCGTGGCCCCGACCGCCGGGGCCCCCCGGACCCCAGGAGGGCCCCCCCACGACCAGCGAGTGGCCCAGCCAACCAGCGGAAGGAAGGAGGGGCCGGAGGAGGAGCCGGGCAAAGGGAGGAGGGCGCTGCAGAGGGGAGGAAGAGGAGGGGACAGGGAGCCCGCCAGCCCAGACCGCCAAGGCCCACCAGGAGATCCAGGGAGAGTCGGCCACCGATACACCACGACCCCAGGAAAGTGAGCAAGCGCCGGAGCCACAGGGAACCCCAGGCAAGTCTCCAGCGCCACCCCAACTGGGGAGAGGGAGGCCAGCCAGGTAACCGCTCAGGCCGGAAGTCAACCCGGGGTGAGAAGGAGTAGGGCACCCCTAATGCATGCTCAAGGTGTTGTGGTCCGGGGATCCTCCTTAGTGAACCTGGATGAAGAGGGCAATAAAATCTTTTCCATAACGACATTCATCACTGTAAGAGAAATATTATTATAGCATTACAGTAGGTGGAACAGAAGTGGCAAAGCTAGCAGCAAAGTCAAGATGCAAATTAAGGTTGGGGGGAGTCGCAGAATACAGACCATTTTTTGGCAAAACAAAGTCAACTGATTTTTCCGGGTAGCAGATATTTTCTCCAGTGATATATAATCGGAAAGAAGGTTCAACCACTGGGAAATGTTTAGTGACTGTTTTTCTTCCAGTTCATAAGGATTGTTTTCTTGGCGATGGTGAGAGCTACAAGGACAGATTGTGATAGATGGTGAGGAAGACTGATTGTTTCCAGGTCACCAATGAGGCACAAGTTAGGGGTTAATGGGATTCTGCAGTCCAAAATTGAGGAGAGTTTCTGTGTTACAAGTGACCAGAAGTGCTGTACCGGAGAACAGAGCCAGAGAGCGTGGAAATAAGAATCTGAATAGTTTGGGTGCATTGCGTACATTTGTCGGATTGGGAGAAGCCCATTCTATACATCTTGTATTGAGTTGTGTGTGATCTGTGGAGTACTTTAAACTGGATCAGCTGTAAATTCGAGTTTTTGGTCATTTTAAATATATTTTGGCAGATCTGAGTCCAGAAATCAAAGTCTGTAGACAGGGAAAGAATCGGCTTCCCATTTTGATATTGGTACATGTATTAAATGTGTGGTTGATAGCAGCTTATATATTAAAGAGAGGGTTTTCTTCTTTTTCGGTATGAGTTTTTTAATGTTGGTGACGAATTGTGGTGGCTGTATGCAGTTCTGGAGCACTGGGATTTTCTTTCTGATTGTCTTGGTCACCTGTAGGTATTGGAGGAAGTTTCCATTTCTTATTTCGAACGTATCAAATAAATCTCTGTGATTCATAAGTAAGTTCCCCTGGAAGAGGTGATGGAGTGGGTTATTCCTTTATGCTTCCAAGTGCTGAGGTGAAGAGGGACTTTGTTATTCACAAAGTCAGGGTTGTGCCAAATTGGGGAGAACCCACAGGGTTCCAGGGATCCTGTGGTCTCTAGACTCTTCCACCAAGCCGACAGGGTGGCGGCAATAATGGGGTTTTGGAAGCAGTTATGACGCTTAAGGGTGATTGTAATGAAGGGCAGGTCCGAAATGCATATGTTGTGGCAGTCGGCCTGTTCTATTTCTACCACAAATTGTAATCTGCCTCTGGGTTTATCCATTTGGTGATGTATTGCAGCTGATTTGCCAGTAGTAGTTTGTAAAGTTCGGTGCATCTAGTCCTCCTTCTGATTTATTTTTTTGAAGGGTGGTGAGGCTAATTTTTGTCTGTTTGTTTTTTGAGTAAAATTTGGTGACTGCAGAATCTAGGTTCTGGAACCATTTTGCTGTGGGTTTGGAATGGGGTCATGGAAAATAAGTAATTAATTCGTGCAAAATTTTCATTTTGACTGTTGCTATGCGTCCCATCAGAGAGATAGGAAGATTGGTCCAGCGCTTCAGGTCATCACAGATTTTCTCCAGGAGTGGATCGAAGTTCAGTTTGCACTAACTCTGACAATTTAGGTGAGATGTTTATGCCCAAGTATTTGATATTACCTAAGGAAAAGGGGAGTTGGGTTTATGGTCTGCAGGATCCCATGCTTTGTCCGTTATTGGTAGTATTGTTGATTTGGACCAGTTAATTGAGTAGTCAGAGAGGGCTGAAAATTTTGAAATACAATTATAAGCTTCCTGTAATGATCTCTGAGGTTTTGCAAGTAAAGTAAAACATCGTCAGCATATAGATTGATCTTATGTTCAGAGATGGGTGAGTGGATACCCTGGATACTGGAGTTCTGACGTATTGCTGAATGCGAGCGGTTCAATAAATATAGCAAAAAAGTAGGGGAGACAGGGGGCATCCTTGTCTGGTTCCCCTCTGTAAGGTGAAGCTTTGTGATGTGAAACCATTGGTGGTGACTGTGGCCTTAGGTGAATTATACAGTGCAGCAACCCAGTGGATAAATGACTCTCCAAAGCCGAAATTTGAAGGTGGCAAAGAGGAAAGCCCAGTTAACTTTATCAAAGGCTTTCTCAGCGTCCAGTGATAAAACAATGGCTTCTGTATTTCTAAAGCTGGGACATGCTGATCAGTTAAGGAGCCGTCTAACGTTATTTGTAGATTGTCGGCCTTTGATGAAACCTGTTTGGTCATTGAGAATTATTGATGAAATTACTTTCTCTAGTCTAGATGCTAGTGCTTTGGAAATAATTTTGATATCTGTATTAATCAATGACAGAGGGCGATAGCTGGAAGGGAGTGTTGGGTCTTTAATCAGGTTTTAAAAGTAATTTAATTGCAGCAGTATTCATTTGGGATCTTATGCAACCTGTGTTTTTGATTTCTGTAACAGACCTTAGGAACAAGGGGGCCAGATCTGACCAGAACTGTTTCATAAATTCGGCAGGGAAACCATCCGGCCCAGGAGCTTTGCCCATAGGCATGTTTTCTAAAGCTGTTAAGAGTTCTTCCATGGTCAGTGGCGAATCCAATATGTTTCTTTGTTCTGCCGTCAGTTGGGGTAGATTGAGTTTTTTGAGGAAGGCCTGAATGTCGTCAGGATTCGGGTTGGTAGTTGTTGAATATAGTTTTTCATAGAAGCTGTAAAAGATATGATTAATTTCCTGTGGTGATGAATGTGTTTGCCACTTGAGTCCTGAATTGCATTTATAAGAGATTTTTCTCTGTTGCGTTGGAGTTGATTCGCAAGAAATTTGCCTGATTTATTGCTATTCTCAAAATTTTGGTATCTAAGCTGTTGAAGTACGAATTCTGTTTTTTTGGTCAAGATATTTTCTAATTGTAGTTTCGCATTTTGTAGTTGGGTCCATAATTGTTCATTTGGGTTTGCGGTGTATTTGTTCTGTTATTTCTTTAATCTTACCTCGATGTTTTTTTCTGCTTGTTGGTCCCGTTTTTTCTTGTAAGAGGAGTAAGATATAAATTTTGCCTCTGATTACGGGTTTCCCTGTTTCCCAAATCAGAGATGGGGATAAATTTGGGGAGTCATTTATTTCCAAAAAACCCTTCCAAATCCCTTTCCTATTAATGAGTCAAATTCAGGGTCTCTCAGTAATGAGGGGTTAAGGCGCCATGTGGGTGATGGTTTTAGGGAGGGTTCTATTTGAAGGTGGAGGGACACCGGTGCATGATCACTGATTATGATAGGGTGTATACTGGTGTTGATTCTTTGTACAAAAGAATTGTTTGTCAGAAAAAAGTCAATTCTAGAAAAGGAGTGGTGTACGGGGGAAAAGAAAGTGTATTCCCTCTTTGTGGGGTTTTTGATTCTCCAACCATCGCCAAGTCCAAATTCATCCATGTATTCTTTGACGACTTTGGCTGATTGTGATTTTTTTATGTGTATCGAATTATGGGACCGATCTAGAGAGGGATTCAGGACTGTGTTAAAGTCCCCTCCAATAATTGTAAAGGGTTGTGACGGCTATGTCAGATAATTGTGAAAAGACTTTGTGAAAGAAGGCCGGATCATCGTTATTCGGGGCATAAATGTTTGCAATTGTGTATAATTATTAAAGATTGATGCCTGAATGATGATGTATCGACCTTCTGTGTCTGTTATCAATTTGTTTAAGGTAAACACGAGTCTCTTATGGACCAAAATCGAGACTCCTCTTTGTCTACTGTTGAAACAGGAAAGAGAAAACTTGGTTAAAATTTGGATCTATAAGAGATTTTTTTCTGAATCTTGTAGGTGAGTTTCTTGAATGAGTAAGATATCGGCTTGTAATTTGGAGATATAAATCCATAATTTTGATTTTTTTTGCCTGCGAGCGAATGCCATGCACATTCCAAGAGACAACAGTTAACTGCGACATTTAGATTGAGAGCATTCAGTCCTTCTTTGTATGTTGTGTTGGTAGAGGATTTTGTACGTCTTTACGGGGTCGTCTGCTGCTGTCAGCATGAAAGGAT
Organism: Mugil cephalus; assembly: GCF_022458985.1. Lineage (NCBI taxonomy): Eukaryota > Metazoa > Chordata > Actinopteri > Mugiliformes > Mugilidae > Mugil > Mugil cephalus. Next base: position 20,379,473 of record NC_061785.1, read on the forward strand.
GTACAGACAATGGAGAGAAATCAGGAGGTGAGTGTTGGAATAACTTGATTATACCTGGTACAAGCAATGTCAAACAGACATACAACATAGCATCAGTTCCTGGAAAACTGATTGTTAACTTAATAACATTAAGCACCACGAGAAAGGAAATTATTGTGTCGGAGATATGTGGGGGGTGAAGGGGTAGTGGAGGGAAGTGTGGAGGGCAGGAGACATGGACAAAGGAGAAGAAAGAAAGAAGAATAGCAGGGGGGATGTATGAGGTGAGTGAGAAGGTAAAGGAGTGACATACATTAACGTTTTGTGAGTTTTTTTTTTTTTTTTTTACCCTATTCTTAGTATTTTATTTTATATATACAAATGTACATCTTTATAATATACATACAAATAACAAATATACATGGCTTATTTTTCTTAATACTTATCCATCATAGAGCCAGGGGGTGATGTTTGCATCCCGGAACAGCTGACCATCGATGTAAAGTTTGTCCACTGTAAGTGCGGCCCTCTTTCCTCTCTGCCGATGATCCTTAAGGATCGGGTACAGCACTTTACGCCTCTCGTTGATTTTTTCGGGAACTGGTCGTTAATTCCGAAAGTGGTACCTTTGAGTTCGCGTCCTTTGCTCTTTCACAAGTACCTTCTGTTGAAAATGTTCAAATTTAGCAATGATTGGACGCGGACGGTTTCCTCCTCGGGCTCCGAGCCGGTGGACGCGGTGAAAGGAGATGTTATTCACCGTCTCCGTTGGCAGCTTGAGAGCGGTGGTCATGAATTTTTTTATCAGGGCCTCTGGATTGTCCGGGGAGCTCTCTGAGATCCTGAGAAAATAAGGTTGTCCCGCATACTCCTTGATTGTATGTCCAGGACAGTCTCTTTCAGTTGTTTATTTTCTTTTTTGAGCTGGTTTTTCCTCCACTGAAATGGAGGTGACGTCCGCTCGCAGCTCGGCGTTATCTCTTTGAAGATTAGCGATCTGATCGTACGAAAATTCTAAGCTTGACTTGAGATCCTTGATCTCCTGGTGCATAAGGCTCAGCAGATCTAGTTTTTTATTAATAGACTCAAGTACTGATACCTCAGCTGTTATTAGATCGCTTGTGTCCGTGGAGGAGTCAGCTTTCTTTCTCTTGGCCGGATTGTCAGAAGGCTCCATGACGCACCGCAGGTAGTACTCGTCGATAAAGTTTTCTAGGGACTCCACTCTGGCGGTATTACAATGTTTTAATTTAGCCTCTTCGACTGCGAGTGGAGACCGCGGATCTCTGTTGATGTTATCCTCTGAAGTCTTGATTTAATCGGTTTAATCGTGCAGCGTTATGCCGCCATGTAACAATTCAAAACCTCACCCGTCTCGTGAGATCACAGCATCTCGCGATTCTCACCTGTCTCTTCTCCCGCTAGTCAATTCTTCAGGAGAAGAATTTAGAGGTCTCTCATTCAGACAATTCAGGCCCGATATTGCCTGATTGTCTGACTGTAAAAGACACCCTCTGAGGTAATAAAATAAAAATAAGAAATCATTATAAAATAGCAGAAATAGAGAAAGATAAAAGAGGCTAGGATGTTTATGTAGGTATTAATAAGGTGTCTTTTGTTTTTACTGTTGTGAGTGAGATCTGCAGAGCACGCCGAACCAGCGGGTGGACGGAAACCTAACGGTGATAACATAAGTCCACTGTCTGTTGAAGTAAGCTGTTCAAGGGTCTAAATAAGTTCTGGTGTTGTGACTGGGTCCTTACGTGAACGGTCACTTGGGCTGAGAACTCGGGACATAGCGTGCCATACCTCTCGGCTGGCCAGAGTGTGTGAATGAGTACACAGTATGTGTGATTCAGACACAGCTGAACCAGGGACATTAGGAGCCCATATAAAGGAAAGGAGGGACAGAATAAAACGATCTGTCCCAGAAAACAGAGCTTAAAGATTTTGAAAAATGGTGCAGAGACGTAACAACGGATGGTCTGTTCGGTGACAACCACTCTATACGGGAACTCTCTAAAATATAAAAACCAAACAAAAACAATTGATTCAACTGATGATACAATTCGAAAAATCGGGAAGGTTATCAAAGGGAAAGAAAGAAAAAGAAAAGGTAGAGATTGAAGATCATATAAGATCATACAAGCATGCATTTTAGCAGTTGCTTTTCTAGCCACAATAACATTCCAGTGCAGGCAGTCCAGACCGGAGAAAAGCAGGAAGATAAGGATGGACTAACAAGGACAACCGCTGCGACAACTGGTGAGATACCCCTTCCATACACACCACGGGAAGCGCAGGCTAATGCGCCAACATCAAAAAACAAATAAAAATAAATAAATATAAAATCTGTTTGTGTACACTAGGACTATAATGGAGAGAGCATGACAGGAGATCTCTAATGAACAGTATAGCCCAAATAATTTGTTTGTACAGATGCCACAAATGATTGTAACCAAAGGCATGCTTACATGTGAATTAAAAACCCATGCCGGGGGAGCAAGCATATAAAGAAGAGGTAAGAGACGAGCAGTTAAAAGAAATGAAAAGTACGTTGAATGAATTAAATGATGAAATGGCCAAATTAACCGCTAAAGCCAGTGAAGTGGAGTCACGGTCAGAGTATGGAGACACAGCAGGGAGTGACGAAGGGAGTGAGGGAGATAGAGCATGGGGGTTAAGAAAGTGGATGACAGGGACATAAGATACCTGGAAGAACAAACAACCAAATCACATGATACAAAACAACTAACAAAGGTCCTGAAACAGTTGGAAGAGCAAGCCACAGAACGGATAGAGGCCTTGGAAAGATTAGAACACGGGCCGCAACACAGTTGTAACAAACCGCGTCCTAAACACACTAGTACAGAAACAAAAAATTATGGAGCCAGACCGAAAACAAGCTGTTCTGTTTTACAATTGGACAGCGACACAGAACAAGGGGGGGCTACACCAACATACATGCTGTATCCACGTGACTTGACCCAAGATACAGCACGGGTATATGGACAAAAAGGGACAGGTCATTATCAGCTGAGGTCCAGACAGAAGAATGAGGCTCCTGGTCAGTTCCCCCTGATAGAAACTAGGACCAGTATGGGATAAATAAAGGAGAGACAGTACCACCCACTGTCCTATGGAGACCAAGCACTACTAAAAACTACACTGCCAGAACCCAAAGATGGAGGAAATAACTGGATAAGAGAATTTCTAAAAACCTTTAGTGGGCAGGTGCTGGCCATGGGAGACATAAGAGCATGTTATGCCGCACACTTAGAACCCCATGAAGTAGCCCGGTTGGAAACAGTCGCCGGAACCGTACAGATCGTTGCAGCGGAACCTCTTGAATGCCTGGCCCCTAGGCTCTGGGTTGCTTTGAGAACTCAATACCCAGTGAAAACTGACTCTAATCAAATGAATGATACCTACAAAAAGCCCAGGGAAGCAATGAACTATGGGAGGGTCACACGGGGTCTAGCCCATTAACTGACTCGCTACAGAGACTGTTTAAGCAAGCCGATAAAAGGACAAACAGGTGCGGTTAGAGAAGAAATGGAGAAATTGTTAGCCGGAAACAGCATGCCCCTGGAAATGTGGATTGCTACTTTGGTTCACCACTTAGATCGGGAAGATGAGAGTAAAAAGAGACATGACAGGGAGTTTGAAAAACTTAATATGTAGCTGCTGCAAGAACAGTTGAAGGAGCTGAAAGACAAGGTCACTGATAAAATTAAAGAAACCAAAAAGATTAAAGCCCAAATACCTGTTGTATCTACAGCTCCGCTTAGTGGCCAAATTCAAATACCCCTGCCAGCAGATGAAGGGCCGGTACCCATATATCAAAAGTATCAACAATATCCCCCAGGTGGCCAATACAGGGGGAGCTAAGAACTTAGGACCTATGATAACACAAGCTATTGATGCAAATGATTGGCAGGCAGTGACAGGGACCACACTAATGGAATATAGTCCCTCTTGTAAATGCTACAAGCTAAAGTATAATGGAACATTTCAGTGCTAATTGGAAAAAGTTGAAGAAAAAAAAAAAGCAGAACACATGGCAGAGAAAACACTGACTCTGAATTGGCTATGCAACTCTTGAAACAAATACTAGACGAAGTGTGGGCTACTGGACCTTTTGATGTAGGACATTGCAGAGAAATACCTCCTATCATACTACAAATGAAAACACCAGAGATCATAAACCAACCTCAATATCCCCTATCGAGTGAGAAGGCAAATGGAATCAGGGGAACGATTGAAGGCCTGCTTAAATCTGGAGTATTGATACCATGCAAGTCTGATAACAACACACCTATCACTCCCGTGGCTGAACCAGAGAGGGTGGATCATAGGTTGGTGCACGATCTCAGAAAAATAAATGCCAGAGTGTAGACACCTGTTTGCGTTCAATTTTGAAGGGAAGCAATATACCTATACTAGATTACCACAAGGCCTCACGGATAGTCCTTCCCTGTTTAACCACTCACTACAGGTTCTAATGTCCAAATTCCAAAATCCGTTGTTGCAATCATGTTGTATATTGCAATATGGTGATGACATTTCGATCGCAGGTGAGACTGAGGAAAACGTAGCACAACTGACAGCCGCTTTGCTCACATGGTTAGGGGAGAAAGGGTTTAAAGTATCCAAATCTAAATTACAGAACATGCAGAGCTCGAGTGATGTTACTTGGAAGAATCATTTCGGGCCATGGTGTAGGTATGACAGCAAACCACAAAAACATCATAATTTCATATGAAAAACCTGTTACTGTGCAACAAATGATGGCATTTCTAAGGATGGCTAACTACAGTGAAAATTTCATACCCGAGTATGCTGAGATTATAACCCCTTTACGAAGGCTTATTAAACGTGTGTACATCAGTCCCATACAATCATATTGTGCTGGACTAGCATAATTTTCTCTTTTCTTCCTCACTCAAGTACTACTTGTCAAACCAAAATATTTCAATTACGTTAAGACTGTTTAAAAGAATCCTGTTGATTCATTGTTACTGTAATACTAATTTATTGTGTAAGGTAAAGTGATTTCATGACTTCCAGGGTACCTGATTTTCACCTGTTACTCCAAAATGATTTCTTTATATTATTCAATGGTGTTATGTAACTTTAACAAATACTTTAAAATGATTTGCATGAACAAAAAAGACAAAGAGTCAGAGTTCAGCCCCACCTTGTTCTTATGAAACTTAATAAAACACACATTTGACAAAATGGACTTGATTGTTTAGCATGAAAATAAAATAAATAAAAATGGCATTGACTGGACATTGCAAACAACAGGATTCAACCACAAATGAGCAACCATGTAAAAAACTGTTTCACAATGGGATTTAAAACAAAATCATTTTGTCGATCATGTTTATGGCGGCTTCATCAATGAAACACAGATAGGTAAATGAAAGAAGATAAAGACTTATTAACTAAGCCATATCGAGAAAAGAATAAATCAATATCAAATTATATTGTTGTTTTAGTAGATGATACTAAGAGAAAATATTGATTAAGTAAACATCATGCATGCAACAGGGGATTTCCTTGATCTTTAAATATAATTTAACGGAAAAATTAATTCAAAACAAACAAATTACCAGTAAATAATACCACGTTACATTTTAATCAAATGACAAACAAACAAGTGATTGATTGTTTATTCTGTGCAAATAGACCTATGAAAGAAAGGGTGAACTCAGTGGATAGTTTAAATGATTAAGACCACAAAGGCACAAAACCAAAAGCAGGTTAAATGAAGAGTTTTTATTGGATATGCTACATCTTTATGCAGAAGAACTTCACCTGCCTCCATGAGCAGCACAACGATAGGATCAGGTTAAGTGCAATAGTGGCCATAGTGGCTAGAGTTACTCAACTAACGCTACACTGTAAGAAAAGATACACTATATTCATTCAATTAAACTGAGGCAACTTATTACAAGCAGTATTATTAATTGTATTTCACAATGTTTGATAAAAAGATCACCCCTTGTTGTCACTCTGAATCCACAGACAATGCCAACTCATTTGATGGAACCTAAAGAAAACACAGTTTTAGCTATGAGAAGTGCCTTTCAGCCTCACATTTGAACAGATGAAAACCACGTGAAAGATGAAATTAATTAATTCAAAATATTCACATATTTATAGATCCTGGATCTTTAATGAGAGAAAATGAGAACAAAAGGGGGAGAATAGACAAATTATTATTTTAAGTCAATTAAAAGTTCCCTGCTTACATTAATCTGTATTCACTCAATATTCTCACTATTCAGAATTAAATAAACATAATACTTTTGTTTTATTTAACTACAATGGGTGGGTGTTATTTCAAAATTTGTTATTTGAAATTTAATTAAATATTTGCCACAAAATGACTATATTTTACCAAATACATTAATTCAAATATACACGACCACCGAATCCTTTTTTACAGTGTAATGCCTGAAGTCACCTCCCATACTGCTTCAACACAAAGGACAGGGAAGCGGTGCGATGCTGCCACCAGAGATGGAAAAAATAAATAAAATTAAAACACTTCAGACTTCCATTTGCCAATCCTGAGGAAGCATTCATCACCTTAAAACAACAGCTAGCACACACTAGCGAGCTGGCCGCTCCTGATTTGGGGAAAATGTTTGAACTTGATGTGAAAGAAAAACATGGTTTTGTGAGCTCCGTACTGTGGCAGCCCGGAGCTCAAGGGAGGAGAGTGCTATGCTATTATAGCACTAAATTAGAACCAGTGGAAAAAGGCCATCCTACTTGCACCAGGAACAAGCTACATTTAAAGCCAAAAGGTTCACCTTAAGCCAACAAAGGACCAGTAGAAGGCATTATGTCAGTTCATGAAGGAAGAAATGAATGAGACTATGGAACAGAAAGTCATTAGTGAAGTAAGAGTATGTAAGAGTATGAGTATGCTGAGTATGCAAGCTAAAGCAGCCTCTCATGTGAAACCGGCGTGGGTTGACAAAAGAAAAAAAAAGGTGAAATAACGGGCTTATGGAGGTCAAATGGGAGAATTGTCACCCTCTACCTTGCTGATGATGTTATGTGAAGAGGGACATAAAAGGGGACATCAATCAGGAAGAAGGCTTACTGAAATGATAGGACAAAAGTAGTGGCATCCCTATCTATCAGAAGTGTGTAAATATTTTGAAGGTACATGTTCCAGTTGCTCCAAGTTTAACCCACGAGCAACTCTTGAAATGGGGATGGGAGTGTTTCCCGTTCCAAACATGACCATTGGCGCAAAACACACTGTAGAAAAGGACAGCCGTCCACAGAGAGAAACCTTAGAGAAATCAGGAAGCACCTAAGGGACATAAGTGAAGAAACAGAGGGAAAATAAAATGTTGACCTACAGGTCATGGCTTACACTGACCTGTTTGGCAGTGGCAAGCCTGGTAGTGATCACACCGTTATCATAGCTAAATGTAGAGGAGAGATCACAGATTAAGGAAAAGGATGCTGTAAGTATCCCCCACAAAATAATTATTCCAACAGGGGGACCCAAAATTTGAACACGACGAGAAACTCACCAAGATCGATGTATACAGAAGGTGAGGGGTTGAGCTTTATCATGAACGGGGTACCAGATAAGTATAAATTAGCTGATCCATATTCCTCTGGATTACCCCTAACAAAAATGTGGATGAATAAATTATTTACATTATAATATCTAGAGATTGGCAAACTATACAAGAGATGGGTCTCTTACTGCACACCAGAATAGACTTGCTATTTCTCTGATCCTCACTGAAAAGGGAGGTGTTCGTAGCATGTTTGGAGAAGTGTGCTGTACATTCATCCCCAATAATACTGCCCCTGATGGATCCCTGACCAAAACCTGGAGAGGCCTTAGAGCCCTCTCGAATGAATTAAAAGAACATTCCGGGGCCACTGGCCCCTTATCTGGCCTGTTTGATAAATCTTTGGTAAAAGGGGAAAATTAGTAGCTAGCGTAGCTAGCACGCTGGCTATTGAATTTGTGGTGTTTGCTCTGTGTGGCTGTTGTTGCATCCCATGTATTAGGGCTCTCATCGTGCGGTGTATCAACAAGGCACTAGGGAATGTGGAATCCAAGGAGGCGTCCCCAGAGTATCAGATGAATCTCAAGGAGAGGCCATTCCAATATTCAGATGGGGACTCTGACAACGAGCCTGACCTGGATGATGTAGTGTGAGCTCAGGGTCTACAATAACTACGGTGGCTGGTAAGTGCAAAACAAAATTACAAATCCGAAACACTTTTACAAACTCTGAAACAAATTTACAAACCCTGAAACATTTTTACGAACTCTGAAACAAATTTACAAACTCTGAAACAAATTTACAAACCCTGAAACAAATTTACAAACCCTGAAACAAATTTACAAACTCTGAAACAAATTTACAAACCCTGAAACACTTTTACAAACTCTGAAACAAATTTACAAAGACAAAATCCTAACGGAAAGGGAATGTACCAAAAGCCGGATCTGACCGGAAGTGATTGAGTGAGCGGTTTGTTTGGAAAATCCTGAACGGAGCGAGTAGTGTTGTGAAGTTTATATGGAGTTGTATGATGTTTTGCCCGTTTTGTGGAAACCATTTCAGCCTGTTACCGCGGTTTTGCATTTCGTGTGGACGGTCTCTGGAGTTTTTAAAAGACACGGACCAGACGGAAGGACCAAGCGCACAGGGAACAGCTAAACAGCCGGAAAATGCTAAACAAAGTAAGTGCAGCATAGCGCAAGCTATCCGAAGCCACTGTTAGACATGCAGTGAATAAAAGTGCAGTTACCGTTTCAGTTTATTTCGCTACACAGTCAATGTTATTCCAGCCATAACAGAATACCGACGTCTTACTGACAGTAGTTGACGATTGTTTGAGCTGCTGCTAACTTTCTACTTGAACTCTGTTCATTCCAGCAGAACAACCATGCCCATCATATAAACAGTTCATGGAGTACAGAAGCACCAAGTCCAAAGAACGGCAGTCTTTTAACTGTGGGCCGAAAGAAAAACATAAACAAGAAAAGAAAAACGTCCAGGTAAGTTGCCTTGGCTGTTTTATACAATTTTGCTTTACATATATATATATACAGTGGGGGAAATAAGTATTTGATCCCCTGCTGAATTTGTAAGTTTGCCCACTTCCATAGAAATGATCAGACTCTGGTTTTTATGGTTGTTTACTGGTTATGGGTATAGACAGAATATCAATCGAAAATGCATAAAAAACACACAATCTAAAAGTTATAAATTGTTATGTATTTTATTAAGGGAAATAAGTATTTGATCCCCAACAATTCACTTAGAATTCAGGCTCCTACAGATTGGCTGGTGCGCATGTGGCACACAGCTATGCTCAGTCAACTAATTACCAATACTCCTGATCTTAACTCGTCATGTATATAAAGCACACCTGCTCTAAGAATCAGTTTCTTACATTCCAACTTCTACAGACCCATGGGCAAGACCAAAGAGCTGTCAAAAGATGTCAGGGACAAGATTGTAGACCTGCACAAGGCTGGTATAGGTTACAAAACCATCAGCAAAAGGCTTGGTGAGAAGGTGACAACTATTGGTGCCATTATTCGCAAGTGGAAGACCCATAAAAGGACCATCAACTGTCCTCGGTCTGGAGCTCCCCGCAAAATCTCACCTCATGGAGTGAGGATGATGATGAGAAAGGTGAGGGAGCAGCCTAAAACAACACGGCAGGAGCTTGTTAATGATCTGGAAGCAGTTGGGACCTCCGTCACCAAGAAAACAGTTGGCAACACACTGCGCCGTTATGGATTGAACTCTTGCAGTGCCCGCAAGGTCCCCCTGCTCAAGAAGGCACATGTACAGGCCCGCCTTAAGTTTGCCAGTGAACATCTAAATGACTCAGAGAAGGCTTGGGAGAAAGTGCTGTGGTCTGACGAAACCAAAGTTGAGCTATTTAGCATTAACTCGACCCGCCGTGTTTGGAGGATGAAAAAACGTGAGTATGACCCAAAGAACACCATACCCACGGTTAAGCATGGAGGTGGAAACATCATGTTTTGGGGCTGTTTTTCAGCAAAGGGTACAGGGCAACTTCACCGCATTATGGGGCCAATGAATGCAGCCATGTACTGTAACATCTTGGACAAAAACCTTCTTTCCTCAGCAAGGTTGGGTGGGTTTTCTAACATGAAAATGACCCAAAACATACTGCCAGGACAACAAAGGAGTGGCTCAAGAAGAAGCATATTAAGGTCATGGAGTGGCCTAGTCAGTCTCCAGACCTTAACCCGATCGAAAACCTGTGGAGGGAGCTGAAGCTCCGAGTTTCCAAGAGGCAGCCAAGAAACTTGAAGGATTTAGAGACTGTCTGTAAAGATGAATGGGCCAAAATCCCTCCTGCGCTGTGTGCAAACCTGGTGACCAACTACAAGAAACGTCTCATCGCTGTGCTTGCCAACAAAGGTTTCTCTACAAAGTACTGACTTGTGTTGTGCTTGGGGATCAAATACTTATTTCCCTTAATAAAATACATAACAATTTATAACTTTTAGATTGTGTGTTTTTTATGCATTTTCGACTGATATTCTGTCTATACCCATAACCAGTAAACAACCATAAAAACCAGAGTCTGATCATTTCTATGGAAGTGGGCAAACTTACAAATTCAGCAGGGGATCAAATACTTATTTCCCCCACTGTATATACAGTATATCATAAAACTCCATATAAACTGCACAACGCTACTCTATGTATATGTGAGATTAATTGCATCTTTCTGTTGTCTTACTAGATAAACATAGGATTGATGGTGCCACATGGAACTGATTTAAAACCTTTAAGAGGGAAAACACTCCCATTATTTACAGACCCAAAGTAGCAGCACCTGATCTGCTGAAACAAGCCGTGCAGAAAATGACGACATTTAATAAGGACATGGATGAAGGACCATACGTCCTTTTGTATCCTGACTGCTCAGAGGTGGTCCATGTGCCTGGGACAGAAAGGCCATTCAAATTGACTGAATATAAAAAGGAAATTGGGAAGGCATATTCCAGGATCACTTTTTTCCTTTGCCTAGAAACACACTTTAAAGGAGGTTTGTGGATCTCATAATTCAATTTCTTTTTACATATTTACATACTCTAGCATACATAATATTAATAATGTGTTGGATTTTTTGTTTTTACTATAGTGGATGATTCCCCAGACTCTGATTCCTCAGATTCTGAAATTGTGATCACATCCAGGAGCATAGCTCAATTCAATCGGGCTGACACTGTGGTACGTTCATTTTTTAACTCTTTTTGTTTGTTTGTTTAAATTACTTTTAACAAACAATCTTTCACCATTGATATATACTGTATGTGGTAAGGAAATGATAGTGGAAGCTGTTTAAAATTGTAAAATAATTGTATGCTTTCCCTCTCAGGTGTTTGAACCACAAAACCAAAGTACACCCAAATGCAAACCTGAAGATGAAGGGTGAGTACTGATTTTTACAATTATTAATAATAATTTACATTTATCTTTATGTTGAGTGTGTGTGATGTGATTAGCTGAGAGTATTTGCTCTGGTGAACATGAAGTACAAAATATCATACATGTAATGTGATGTCTAACAAAAATAATCTCTTATTTATAAATCTTTCCCGTACCTCTAAATGTTTCTCAAAACTCCATATATACATAAAGGTAATAATTTATCAATTATATTGTGTTTCAGAGATGCTCCTGGGAATTCAAGCACAGTTCAACCTGGACAGGTATTAAGTCAGACTGTGCCAGCCTGTTTCCAGTCATGTTTGTTGCTCTCAGTGTTATTTTAGACCTTTTAATTTGTTTTTCAGATAGTAATATCTGATCATGAGGATCTGGAGCCACATGAAACAAATGCACTCAGGACTACTTGCTACAGGTAAATAAAAATGATGGTGACTCAGTTAATTTTCATTAGTTGATTACGTCTTGTTATGTTATGTTTTAACATGCAAATGTT